>NC_091356.1:19965996-19993496 GCF_038502225.1 Cherax quadricarinatus | reverse complement strand
ATTTCAGCAGAGCCTTCAACATAGGAGGGATGTGGGTGGCCTTACTGTTATGTACAAGGCCAATATTGTCAAAATACCACACTTGGATCCACTTCGAGGACAGCGTGAAACAAGCTTTTATGCCACAAGACGGGCAGAAAGCAGCAACTTCACTCTGGCTGTACCCTTCTCCAGAACATCACTCCATCTGAGATCATACATACCCAGGATGACTCGAGTATGGAACACATTCGTACAGCATAATGATGTCAACGAGATAACGTCAGTTGATCAAATGAAAATGCTGGCCCACAGATGGCTCCAACTTCATCCTGTTCCCTACTTGTATGTCTCATAACAAAAATGCTTTCAAATGAGCTGATGTAGGTAACAGCTCTTAGCTTGCCAATAAAGTTAGGAATCCTTAACCTGTAAATAGCTGTCAATAAAGCTAGGGATCCTTAACCTTGTCAAACCCTGTGTAAAAAAAAAAAAAAAAGAGAGAGAGAGAGAGAGAGAGGGAGAGAGAGAGAGGTAGAGAGAGAGAGGGAGAGAGAGAGGGAGAGAGAGAGAGAGAGATGGTGTAAACCCTGTGTAAAAAAAAAAAAAAAAAAAAAAAGTGGACATTATTAAGGCATATGAATCTTTTATCATATTAACAAAACTGAGGAACTTTTGTGTTGTTGTATTTGCTGAGAAAGAGGAATTTTTTTTGGGTTATCTGGGTTATGAGAGAAATTGTGTATTAGTGACATTAAACATTTGAGAAAAAAAATAATGAATTAGTAAAAACGGGAAAAATTGTGGGTTATAAGTGAAATTTGTATCTTTTTGTTGAATTTGCCGAAATCCTATTTCGTGATATGTAAAATTGAGACATGTGAGATTGAGGGTTAATAGCGTGTGTCTTGTATTCTTTTTCTTGTATTAGCGAAAAATTATAAGTGTTGTGGGTATCCTGTTTTTGTGGATATTATTGAGACAAGTGAAAGTTGTGGGTTGTGGGTTACGAGATAATGTTGGTAAGGTGCTGCGAGATGGTTGGATGTGAGGAGGTGGTCAGTTCAAGGGATGACCTGTGATCTTATCTGAGGTAACTCGGATAGGACCACAGTCAGTCCTCGTCTGGTATATAATAGGTTAAATGAGGTCATCTGAGTAGAAGACGCCTAGAGTTGAGGAGAGTTGGACGGTGTAGAGAGAGTTAAGAACATTGTAGTTATATAACAATTGGAATCTTAACTCGTGATATCTAAAACTGTGAAAAGTGAAAGTGAGGGTGAATAAGAGGTTTTAAGTCGTAAGTGAAAGAATGTAATGTGTTGTGACTTGTAAATTTTCTTTAATTGGTGATAAATTGTTGTATTACGAAAACGAGAAAATTGTGCGGTGTTTTGGGTTGAGTGACGGTGAGACTTGTGTGTGTGTGTGAGACATGTATCTTTTATCTTGTATTAGCGAAAAATCGTGCGAGTTGTGGGTGAGATAGAAAGTGGTATGTGATTTTGAGGAGATGGAGTAGGGAAGTGTGGTGACCATGATTCAAGGATTGGTGCTTGGAGGAATGTGTATTAGTATCATTAAACATTTGAGAAAAAATTTTGATGAATTAGTAAAAACGGGAAAAATTAAGGGTTATGAGTGAAATCATTAGTATATTACGAAAACGAGACAATTGGGTAGAATGAGGGTGAGACTGGATGTGTGTGAGGGAGATGGGAGTGAATGGAGAAAAGTTGTACCAATTGTGTAGCAAGGGAAAAAAAATTGTGTATTAGTGTTATCCTATTTTGGCATGTTATTGACCGGTAGTGACGTCATGGATGGTTATCACGAGACGTCACGCCCCACCTGTGTTTACTTGATTCAACCTGTTGTGCCCCCCTATAGGGGAGTAAATGTGTCTACTGGTGAGGTCACATCCAACCCATCATGATTCAATCTGTTGTACTCCCGTAGTGGAGAACTTTACCATATCACCAGACCATTTTTGAATGCTTATCCCAAGGAATTAGAGATCCCCCCAAAATATTCGATAAATCCTCAAAATTCTGAAAAAAAAAATTGGTAGCATTCTCGAAAGTGGGTAAAACTCAAATATTTTTGTTTGTATTACCGATAACAAGAAGAAGAAGAAGAAAAAAGGAGCATTCTCGAGAAAGGGTAAACCTGTCAACACTAAAACTTTCGAAAAGTTGGTAAAATTGGTCCTTTGAGGGGTGAGGGGGGTGAAGTCCAGAGAAGGTGCAAAAATGTATCTCTAATCCCCATAGGGAGACCTTCAGAAATTATGAAATTCGATAAATAAATGAATAGTTGGTAACCCTGTAAAACTTTATCTGAGGAATTGGAAATCTCCAAAAAAAAAATATTCGAAAACCTCTCAAAATTCGAGAAATCCTCCCCCTACAAAATAAAAAAAAAAATCTGGCAACATTCTCAAAAAGTGAGTAAAATTGGCCCTTAGAAAGGGTGGGGACAAGGGATGGAGCAAAAGTGTATCTCTGATCCCCATAGGGAGACCTTCAAAAATTATGAAATTCGAAAATTTCGAAAAAAAATGGAAAAATTCGAGTAGCGGGGGCGATCCGGGAGTAATGGGTCGGCGCGAGTGGTCCGCCATATTGCACCGCTCAGGGATACACTGCTAAGGGATAAAATGCACTATTTATCAACACATCTGCAAATATGCTTCACAATGGCCAAACGATATCATGAATCAAGTTATCTTTATCAGTATGGTGAGTGGCTCCAAATAAATCAATTACTCATTGTTATGCAATTTCGAATTTCTGAGATACAGATGACTACTACTTCTTTCTTATCAATCCTTTCTTACTATATCTGTAGATTGGGATAGAAGTCAATACATGATTAAAACATGTCTACAAATCTTCTGGTATCTTGACAGTGCAACCTGTTCGCTGAAATAAGTGATTCTTACCAGTATAAGTCAATTCAAATCAAAATCAAATCAATTCAAAAGTTTATTCTCTATAATGATTACAATGTGGAGTTCACATAATAAAAAATATTGGTTATAATGTGTGGTTTACATATTATAAAATACTAGTCAGAAAGAAGGCCACTATTAGGCCTAGCGTGACTAGACATTTCGGGCAGACTAATAATAATTATAACTATATTGATACAGGTTATGGATATTAAGGCTAGGTAACTGCATTGCAGTTTGTAAATTAAGCAATGTGAATGGTTTTGTCTTGCGTGACACAGTTTGTATTAAAGCTCCTATACGGGAGTATCTCAGGCAAACTTATGACTAGTTTAAGATTCATTAGGTCATAGCTTTATTATATAATTTTATGTTTACAGTCATTTGGGTGAGTGTAAGTGTAAATTGGGGGAAATCACAGATATCGAGAGTAGGTCTACTTTGTTTTTTTATGTGTGTATGATAAAAGTAAGAGAATAGGTGGTTTTCATGTAGCTAGCTGATGGTGGGGTGTGTCAGGGATGTAAGATGTTTTTTAATGGTAGTTTTGAAAGTGATGGTTGTGTCTGCAGTTCTAGAGTTTTCAGGTAGGGTGTTCCAGATTTTAGGTCCTTTTATGTACGTTGAAGTTTTGTATAGGTTTAACCGGACGCGGGGAATGTCACAGATTTTTTTAGCCTAGTGTTGTGCTTGTGGGTCCTGTCACAACTATCAAGAAAGTGTTTTAGTTCAGGGTTAATTTTGGAATTAACAGTTCTGTAAATGTAGGTTGCACAGTAGTAAGTGTGGATGTTCTTTACAGTGAGTAAGTCTGGATCTTTGAATAGTGGGGGAGGGGGTGTTGCCTAGGATTGGATTGCATGATTATTTTTACTGTGGCTTTTTGTTGTGTTATTATTGGCTTTAGGTGTGTTGCTGCTGTTGATCCCCAAGCACAAATAGCATATGTGAGGTAGGGGAGTGAATAGTACAGTGTGAGAAGGGCTGATTGTGGTAAGTAGTAACGTATCTTGGAGAGGATCCCAAGCATTTTGGATACTTCTTTGTTATGTGTTGGATATTGGTGCTGAATTTCAGGTTCCTGTCGAGGTGTAGGCCCAGGAATTTGCCCTCATTATGTTTGGCAATAAAAGTGTTGTCGATTTTAATGTTCAGTTGTGCAACATCTGCTCTGCTACCAAACATAATATAGTAGGTTTTGTCAGTGTTAATTGTAAGTTTATTGGCTGTCATCCAAGTAGATATTTTTAGTAGCTCCTCGTTAACAATGGTGTTGAGTCATCTGCAACTTTAGCACAGGTATTTGTCAATGAAATTGGCTTCATTGTTTTCCAGCACTTAACTATTAGTTTGACAAATGTTACTTTATCATTCAGAGATTCATCGGAAATCTTTGCAGTTTCTGTAGCTTTGTCAAAATTTATATTTTTTAGAGCATTGCCACCACTTAGCAGTGATATAAGATGGTTTGTCTTGTGGAAGGTAAGGGATTTAAAATCAATACAACAAACTTTTGAATTTCTAAACAAAAAGCCATACCACGGGTGGGGTCAGAACCCGCGATCAGAGAGTCTCAAAACTCCAGACCGATGCGTTAGCCACTAGGCCAGCTAGCTTCGATAAAATTCATCTAACTTGGTATATTTCTACACCATAGGAAGGTTAGGATAGGCACCACTGTGACCACAAATCTCCAGCTAGCGTGACCGTGATGATCTCTAGCTCAAATCCCCTTAAAGCCGTCAACATAACTCACGAAATCGTAATGACACGATTGCAAACAAATCATACCACGAGTGGGGCTAGAACCCGTGATGAGAGTGTTTCAAAACTCCAGACCGATGCGTTAGCCATGGCTAACATTTGTTGAGTATGTTGAGAGCTTCTGCTTGTCTGTACTCCGCATAACTTTTCAACATTCATGTATTTGTAATTAGTTACTGGAAGAATGATTAAACATTTATTTTGGCCTATGTTAGACCATTCACCACAGACCATTAAGAACTTTTCTGAACATCTGACTGCGAAGTATCATTCTAATGTAAATCAGACCTTGTCTGTAATTTTTTGATGAAGAGAATCCATGTCTTGGGGGAAGAGGTCGTACGCTTTTAAATAAAAAATATTCCTAACTTCACAACAGAATCTGAAAATTCACCTTTTTGATTGCCTTGGCATGTATTACAACCTAGGATTTCAAATGGCCTGTTATCCCAGGTGTAATGGGAGCAAATAAACACAGTAGAAAAAGTTTAGACTTATATTATCCTTCACCAATTTATAACAGCAATATGTACACTATGTACAGTGATAAATATAGTGCACTCCACGGTAAGCAAGGCAGAAATAGAAGCCACAAGATAGCAGACCGTGCTTCAACCAGCTCTAGAATGGGAATGACAAGGGCAGACAGGAGAGCGGTATCCACATAACCTCTGCGATTGCCAATCCCACCTTCTTATTGGCTAGAACCTGGTCACTAGTTGAACGATGGGGCCCCATCATCAACTCTTAGCAACCTGGTTCGCTGGTTGGGGGAGATAGCCTGTAAATGAGGGTGTGTCCATGCGCCGAATGAAGGTTACGTACTCTTTGCATGCCACAGCATGAAAACACTTATCATGCGCATTCATGCACTGTAATTGGTCGTTTGACAAAACACATCGTTTAGTTCGATTTTTTGTTTCTTGGTATCAACTTTTTATGCATTTGGTATTTTGTTGGTTCGTATTTAGTACTCTGCTGGGGGAAGTTTGATAAAAGATAATGCAGGAATTTTCCTTTCATCATTGGTAGAGTATATGTTATAACTTTCGTTAAACCTTTACCACGATGGAAAAAATGTAGTTTTGCTAAAGCATTCCATACTTCTTCAGAAGTGCCACTGGCAACGAAATTGCTATAACTTTGACCATAATTTTTAAAGGGGTGGACAGTAAGCCCGCAGAAGGTCTCAGCCAGATAACAAAAAGCTCCAACAGCAGATCATCATATGACTAAGACTCGCGTCAGGAAACACTTGTCCTGTTTCCTGAAGAGCCTGACCTAACCTTCATAAGTGCCTGCCTTCAGGGTATGTTAACTTATCAATTAGATTCATGTAACATTCATTTACAGCATTTAAGAAAATTCTGCTTCCCTTTGTACTCAATCTCGTCTGAAGATGGATATTTCCTGATTTATCATATTTTATTTTTGCTTTATTTACTTTATTCCACTCATTGAGAGAAATTTTATTTTTCCAGGTGAAGCGTTTATGTTTAAATATGTGTCGTCGAGAATATACTATTGTCTAGAACGTCTTGAAAGAAAGAGCCTTGTGCAAATATCTTTTCCATGATTTCACAACATATGCCTCAAACAATGCAACGTCATTTTAACTTTAATAAAATCCAAAATCTGACGCTATATTAACAGTGCTTCTAGATGAAACATTACGAAATAAGTAGACTGAGATGATCGACATCTTGTTGCAGCATGCGATAACATTGCTATACACTGCTATACATTGTTTCTTTTTCTATTTCGGACTTAAGTTATTTTTAGAATAACTGTACCAAAAAAAAAAATGAAATGTCTCAGGAGTCGCATCATCGGCATCTTTTATAAAATCTGTCAACATCTGGATAATCTGTTGTTGTGTTAATAGATAATGTAACTTGAATGGTTGTTAACTATTCTTTGTCTCTCGTTCTTAACCATTCTTTATTTTACTCTCGTTCTTAATCATTCTTATTTATTTGTCTCTCGTTCTTAACCATTCTTTATTTTACTCTCGTTCTTAATCATTCTTATTTATTTGTCTCTCGTTCTTAACCATTCTTTATTTTACTCTCGTTCTTAATCATTCTTATTTATTTGTCTCTCGTTCTTAACCATTCTTTATTTTACTCTCGTTCTTAATCATTCTTATTTATTTGTCTCTCGTTCTTAACCATTCTTTATTTTACTCTCGTTCTTAATCATTCTTATTTATTTGTCTCTCGTTCTTAACCATTCTTTATTTTACTCTCGTTCTTAATCATTCTTATTTATTTGTCTCTCGTTCTTAACCATTCTTTATTTTACTCTCGTTCTTAATCATTCTTATTTATTTGTCTCTCGTTCTTACCCATTCTTTATTTGTTTCTCACTCTGAACACCAGCTGTTAGTAGGTTAAAGTCTGCAGTCGTGAAAACAACTGTTGATCTTTTTTCTAATCGTTCTATACCTGTTGAATAATTTTGCATTCAGCGTTTTCTCCGTTACTGATGAATTATATCAGTACTCAGTATGTCACATAGGGAAAACTGCAATACCTAACAATTATCAATCAACGTGCATAGCCTTTTGAATGCAATGTATTGATTGTTTAATCGTTCATGTTTTAAAGATTATGGTTGGCTACATGCAAATTTAAAGTAACATTTGCCATGACAACTCTCGCTTCTTCTGCAACGAGACATTTTAGGTTGTTGTTGCGAGTGAGGGATTTAAGAGGAATGTTTATTCCTTGGAGTTTTATAAGGAAACTCAGTATTTGGCTTGTAACAATGATTAACCCTTTCAGGCAACAAGGTATTGGAACAAAAGTTAACTTAGTATCTTTCGGACTCTAGGGGTGATATTTTATTTCAACTAGGAAAGTAAATAGAATAAAATTAAAATTTACGATGTTTAATAGTAAAGAATTTGAATACAATACTTTCTTCTTGTTTTATTACTATATATACATAATATTACAACTTAATATAGTATGTATAATAGTCTTATTTTAAGGAAACTCATTCTAAGAAATGAGTTTACAATATATATATATATATATATATATATATATATATATATATATATATATATATATATATATATATATATATATATATACATATATAAGTCGTGCCGAATATGTAAAACTGGTCAATTAGCAAGAACTCATTTAAAATTAGGTCCTTTCTAAAAATTTCTCTTATACGTTGAAAGATATATTTTTTTCATTAATGTTAATGTAAAAATTTTTAATTTTGCACCAAAAGAATCTTAGAAAACTTACCTATCCTTATTATAACAAGAACAATTTATTTTAGACTAACCCAACTATATATATTTTAGATTTGTTTACAGTAATTTAATACTAAACAAACACAGTGAAACATATTTTTTTCGTTAGGTTCAGAATGATTTTAGCGAAATTTTTGCATACACAAATTTTCGCTTGTCCTATATGGCAAATTGAGCGTTGCTATTTAATCCAAGATCACAAGTACTGCCTATTCGGCACGACATATATATATAAGAACATAAAGAAAGAACACTGCAACAGGCCTACTGACCCATGCGGAGCAGGTCCATGCCCCCCCCCCCGGATAAGACCAATGACCCACCCCCCGGATTATCCCAATGACCCACCCAGTCTGGTCATCCCCACTCAAGGATGGAGCACTGCACCAGACCCAGCAGCACAAGCTAGTCAGGTCCAACTCACACCCACCCACACCGACTCATGTATTTATCTAACCTATTTTTAAAACTACACAACTTTTAGCCTGAATAACTGTACTCGGGAGTTTCTTTCACTCATCCACAACTCTATTACCAAAACAGTGCTTTCCTATATCCTTCCTGAATCTGAATTTTTCCAACTTGAAACCATTGCTACGAGTCCTGTCTTGGCTGGAAATTTTCAGGACACTATTTACATCCCCTTTATTTATTCCTGTTTTCCATTTATACACCTCGATCATGTCATCCCTAATTCTACGCCTGTCTAGAGAGTGCAGATTCAGGGCCTTCAGTCTATCCTCATAGGGAAGATTTCTGATACATGGGATCATCTTTGTCATCCTCCTTTGTACGTTTTCCAGAGCACTTATATCCATTCTGTAATACGGTGACCAGAACTGTGCAGCATATTTTAAATGAGGCCTAACCAAGGATATATAGAGTTGAAGAACAACCTGAGGACTTCTATTATTTATACTTCCAGATATGAAGCCAAGAATTCTGTTAGCTTTATTGCGAACACTAATGCACTGTTGTTTTGGTTTTATGTTACTGCTAACCAGAACTCCTAAATCCTTTTCGCAATCGGTAGTATTAAGATCTACATTATTTAGTTTATATGTGGCATGGTTATTTAACTGTCCAGCATTTAGAACTTTGCATATGTCAATATTAAACTGCATCTGTCACTTCTCCGACCATTGCGTCAGTCTATTCAAATCATCCTGGAGTGCTCTAATGTCCTCATTAGAATGAATTGGACGGTCTATTTTGGTGTCATCAGCAAATTTGCTTATGTCGCTATGTATTCCCTCATCTATGTCGTTTATGTAAATTGTGAACAACAGCGGGTCCAACACTGACCGCTGAGGAACACCGCTTGTGACGTGCCCCATTCTGATTTCTCCCCAATTATGCAAACTCTCTGCTGTCTATTTGTCAGCCATGCCTCTACCCAGGAAAAAGTTTCTCCTATTCCGTGTGCCCTAAATTTCCTCAATAGCCTTTGGTGTGGAACTCTATCGAAAGCCTTACTGAAGTCCATATACACAATATCATATTCATTACCATGATCTACCTCCTCAAACACCTTAGTGAAAAAAGTTAGTAAATTCTTAAGACAGGAACACCCCTTCGTAAAACCGTATTGAGAATCATTAATCAATCTGTGCCTGTCAAGATGGCTACGAATTGCTTCGGCAATTATTGATTCCATAAATTTTCTCACTATGGAGGTAAGGCTTATTGGTCTATAGTTCGAAGCCAAGGACCTGTCACCTGCCTTGTAAATAGGTATTACATTTCCCATTTTCCACTTATCAGGCAATATGCCAGTTTGTAGTGATATGTTAAAAAGATTAGCCAAAGGCATGCTAAGTTCCTCTTTACATTCCTTTAACACCCTTGCAAACAGTTCATCAGGACCTGGGGATTTGTTAGGTTTTAGTTTCTCTATTTGTCTGAGGACCATGTCACTAGTTACCGCAATCGTACATAGTTTATTATCATCCTGTTCTACGTAATCTATTATTTCAGGAATATCGCTAGTATTTTCCTGGGTGAAAACTGAGAGGAAGTAGGTATTTAGAATTTCACACATATCCTTATCACTGTCAGTGATCTGACCAGTGTTACTCTTAAGTGGGCCAATCTTGTCCCTAATCTTACTTCTGTATACCTGAAAGAACCATTTTGGGTTAGTCTTTGAATCCCTTGCGACCTTAGCCTCATAATCTCTTTTTGCTTTTCTTATTCCGTTCTTTATTTCTCTCTTTAATTGAATGTACTGATTTCTTAACTGCCCATCTCCTCTTTTGATACGCCTATATATGCCTTTCTTTTGACGAATGATATGTTTTAATCTATTGTTCATCCATTTGGGATCATTTTTGTTAGATCTAATTTCCCTACTCGGAACAAAAGTTGTCTGGGCAGCTAGAACTATGCTCTGAAAAACGTCATATTGGCAACCAAGATCACCTACCTGATCCATAGTTAGGACATCCCAATTTAGCCCAACCAAGTAATTTTTCAGTCACATGAAGTCGGCCAAACGAAAATCTGGGACAGAGATTTGACTGCAGTTATCTGGGTAATTCCATGATATATTGAAACTAAGTGATTTGTGATCACTTTCCCCAAGCTCATCATTAACCTCAAGATTATTAATTAGTGAATCTTTGTTGCCAAGAACCAAGTCAAGCAGATTGTTTCCTCTAGTTGGTTCTGTCACAACCTGTTCTAAAAAGCAATCCTGAACCGTATCAAGAAAGTCACTAGACTCAAGATTTCCTGCTATATTGTTTCATTCAATTTGTCTAAAGTTAAAATCTCCCATTATCACAACATTTTCATGTCTAGATGCCTTATGAATTTCGTCCCATAACAGCTTACTGCCCTCCCTATCAAGGTTTGGGGGCCTATAAATCACACCCAAAATTAATTTGTCACGACCCTCGAGAAACTGAAGCCAAACCGATTCTGTGTTCGATGTTTCTAATCTTATATCATGTCTAAAACAACAATTTAAATTTTCTCTGACATACATCGCCACACCACCACCCTTCCTGTTGACCCTATCAGTGTGGAATAGTTTATAACCCTGTATGTTGCATTCAGAAGGCATTTCTCTATCTTTCAGATTGAACCAGGTCTCTGTTATACCAATAATATCTATTTTACCTACACTTGCAAGTAATTTTAGCTCATCTATCTTATTTCTTAAACTCCTACTATTTGTATAGTAAGCCTTAAGGGAGCTAGTCACTCGTTGCCCTCTGCTCTCTCTCTTTGTTGGTCAGTTGATTTGCCATTACTAGCAACTTTATTTTGAATATTGTCTTTTAAACATATCCCTGAGATATCCCGGTAATAACTGCTGTTTTTAACCCTAATACTGCAGCCTGATTGTTTCCCAGAAACACCCATACCTTTACAATCTATCAGTTTAAATTCCTAGTCAAGTCATCAATTACTCTCTCAATTGAATTGGCTAATGCAACCACTCCATCCCCAGAGAGATGAACCCCATCCCTTGCATACATATCACGTTTGCCAAAGAAAAGGTCCCAGTTATCAATGAATGGGATTGCAAGTTCCTTGCAGTACCTGTCTAGCCAGCTATTTATACCAATTGCCCTAGACATCCATTCATTGTCCACTCCCTTTCTAGGCAAGATGCTACATATGACTGGGATCCCTGCCTTAGACCTAACTACTTCTATGGCTGACCTGTACTTATCCAGCAGCTCCTCTCTCCTGCCCTTCCCATTGTCATTACCCCCAGCACTAAGACAAATAATGGGCTTGTTCCCATTACCTGCCATAATATTATCCAACCTGCTGACTATGTCGCCAACACCAGCTCCAGGAAGACACACTCTCTGTCTGACCTTTCTGTCTCTATTACAAAAAGCACGGTCCATATATCTTACCTGAGAATCGCCTACTATTAAAATATTCTTACCTTGATTAGCAGGGGAATCAGTGGTACCTTCAACCTCACTAACCACTGAAGTACACTCGTCTTGGAGAACAGAGAGTCGATTCATATATATATATATATATATATATATATATATATATATATATATATATATATATATATATATATGTAAACATTTTTAATTTTGCACCAAAAGAATCTTAGAAAACTTACCTAACCTTATTATAACATGAGCAATTTATTTTAGCCTAACCCAACTAAATATATTTTAAATACGTTCACAATAATCTAGTACTAAACAAACACAATCAAATATATTTTTTTTCGTTAGGTTCAGAATGATTTTGGCGAAATTATTGCATACACAAATTTTCACTTGTCCTATATGGCAAGATGAGCGTTGCTATTTAAGCCAAGATCGCAAGTTTTGCCTATTCGGCACGACATATATACATATATAAGCTAATTCGCAAGGAAATATCACATTAACCATCTTAACACTTTACAATTTGAGTCTTCACAAACATCAAAGATTTTCCTCGACAAAACAATCAATGTCTCGTAACCAACTTCATAAATGTGGAAAGTTTCAACAACACTGTATCCTATCATTAAGAAAACAGATACCAAAATATTGTCTGAAAGACATATATCTCTAAAGATTGCTAGAGAGACCGAGAAGATGTGTAAGTCAGCCAGTCTTCTGAACAACATTGAGTGAACTATGAGCCAACTCTTAACTCTAATTCTCAAGGAAATTCGAACTGAGCTAATCTATGAGAGAACAGATATATAATCATTAGTCAGGGCTTGATCAGGGAAGAGACTGCTTCACTGTGAGTCTATTAACGCAGCATAAGGTTGGATCACGTGACACAAACCGCGGTCAGCTAGACCAAAACAAGTGAACAGTAACTGACCTGACGGTTTCCTGACATTATGTTTTGTTCTCTTTGCATTGTAAGAGATCCTACCTAACAATAATAATAATTAAAATAATCATCGACACCGATAATAATAATAATCATAGTAATAACAATCCCATGGTATATGTTATGACAGATGATAATATAACACTGAACATCTCCATTTTAGCTATTAATGGAGATCTTCATGATATCTTAAGTGATAATCACATTCCCAGACAATACCTAAATATTACATGGTGACCTATCTGCAAGGTACAATATTATTCAGTTTCGATTATTTGCATCTTTATTTGAATGCGTGTGAATGTATTGATGCCTGTTAATTAAATATGCGTGTATTTATGGATGTATACGTCTTTAAATTTATGCTCATGACCATGCATATACTTGTATGTGTATGTGTGTGTCCGTTATCCGCGTGCACATGCACATTTGCATGTGTGTGTATATATGCTTGGGCATATGTATGACAAGGTATAGGCCTCCGATACTACAGAGCTAATGATAGGTCTCACTGGAAACCCGGGCTTGCAAATTTTAATTAAATCATTATAGTAGTAAAATGAACTTGCTATTAGAGGATAGGAAACTTATGAGCCCGTTAATAAGAGTCCATTGCATCAGGTTAAGAGAAAATTTAATAAACAACTTAGAACCTTACTGAATGGTAATGAGGAACTGATTAAACAGTTATCAGCTAAGTCGGTGACACTTTCTTATATTTTATTTTTTTATTATCACACCGGCCGATTCCCACCAAGGCAGGGTGGCCCGAAAAAGAAAAACTTTCACCATCATTCACTCCATCACTGTCTTGCCAGAAGGGTGCTTTACACTACAGTTTTTAAACTGCAACATTAACACCCCTCCTTCAGAGTGCAGGCACTGTACTTCCCATCTCCAGGACTCAAGTCCGGCCTGCCGGTTTCCCTGAATCCCTTCATAAATGTTACTTTGCTCACACTCCAACAGCACGTCAAGTATTAAAAACCATTTGTCTCCATTCACTCCTATCAAACACGCTCACGCATGCCTGCTGGAAGTCCAAGCCCCTCGCACACAAAACCTCCTTTACCCCCTCCCTCCAACCCTTCCTAGGCCGACCCCTACCCCGCCTTCCTTCCACTACAGACTTTCTTATATGTACGGTTTAATTAAAACCCACAAACCCGGCTTTACTGAGAGACCTATCATTATCTCTGTAGGATCGGCAGCCTATGCCTTGCCAAAATGGTTGGTATAAATATTAACTCCATTACTAGGCAACATCTCAGAAGCTCACATTAAAAACGATGTTGATCTTATTGACAAACTGAAAAATGTTAACATGTCTAATGATTTTACGCTAGCAAGTTTTGACGTCACACCTTTGTTCACCTGCGTACCTGTCCCTGATTTGTTATCTTATCTGGAGGAAGAACTAGATGAGTTCCCCATGCCATTTCATAAGAACATCATTACTGAGTTGATTAAGTTGTGAGGGGTTGGTTACAAGTTTGAGTTTGAAGGGAAATATTACTCTCAAAGGCAGGGAATGGCTAATGGAAACCCATTAACTTCCCTACTGATCAATTTGTGTAAGGAGTTTCTTGAAACTAAGCTACTGAAAGATATTCTGCTCCATGAAGCTAAGTGGTTCAAATCTGTGGATGACATCTTGTGTCTTTGGCCGAATTATGTGAACCTCAATACATTTTTACCGAGACTGAACTCTCTTGTCCCCTCTACTAAATTTACCGTAGAGAAAGAAGTGGACTTTAAACTTCCATTTTTAGATGTTCTGATCCACAGGGTCGATAGAATGTTTAAGTTTACAGTATATAGGAAGGCCACAAGCATGTGTTCATACATCTACTATTACTCCAATCTTGAAACAATAATCAAATGAAGTGCCTGTCTCACTATGTTTTTGAAAGCACACGGAGTGTGTTGCCCAGAGTTCTTAGATGAGGAAATAACGAAAATCTTTGACATTGCTAAAAAGCTATGTTACCCTAAGGAGTTTGTAGAGACTTTTGTTGGCAGCTAAAAAAAAAACTTATCATAGGACTGAGCCTAGAATAACTTATCATAGGACTGAACCTAGAATAACTTCTCATAACATGGATGTGCTTGTTCTGCCATACAATGAGAATTTATCAGTTCTGCCGAATGCCTTGAAGAGACTCAATATACAAGTTGATTTATGAATTTGTTGACTGTAAAGAGTATGTTGATCATGAATTCTCCGAAAAATGGTGTAGGTGGTGTGTACAGGACTGGGTGCCAAAGATGCAACCTTTAAATATTATAAATACTCATCACCAGTATTCATTAAGGACACCTCAAGAATATAGTGCGATATTCAGCCACATATGAATCTGTAAAACTCTTGCCAAGTGGGCTGAGGCAAAGGTCATTGCCCGTGTACTTCATGGCTAGAAAGAACTATTCTTGAGTTTGTAATTATTAGACACGATAAACTTTTGTTACTTAGTGGTAGGTGTTGATTATTTAAGCTCGATTGAGGCCATCGTGCACAGTCTAAAACCTGATTCTTATATGAATGCCATGGATTGCTTTACGTGTCAGGGTTACATGAATATTAGCTAGGATAGATTCTCTTCCTGGGAAACTAGGGCAAGTTTGCCCTAGATTTTTGTTTTCCTTAATTGATGCCAGACAGTTGAACTCAGAACATAAAGTCATTTATATTTCTAAAGTCCTTTATATTTCTAAAGACTGATAATTTTGATAAATCAGAATGTTACCAATGTTAATCATGCTAGTTAATCATTAAATTACCTTTTTACATAGACTGACTTTCCTCTGTTTTCTATAATACTTAATCTGCCTTGCACTAAACATTCGTTGTGTCTGGGGGGACTGAATGTTTTCCTTCCACCTCCGTCAGTCTTAGCAAGGCTTCCCTCGAAACGAATTTGCTGAGATTACTCACTGCAAGCTCCTGATGATGTGATGATTCCAACAAGAAAGGCCTACAGCTATCATTCAACTCCTCCTGAGGTTGATTGCATACACACACACATACACATACAATATATATATATATATATATATATATATATATATATATATATATATATATATATATATATATATATATATTTGTGTGTGTGTGTGTGTGTGTGTGTGTGTGTGTGTGTGTGTGTGTGTGTGTGTGTGTGTGTGTGTGTGTGTGTGTGTGCGTGTACTCACCTAATTGTGGTTGCAGGGGCCGAGACTCAGCTCCTGGCCCCGCCTCTTCACCGACCGCTACTAGGTCCTCTCTCCCCCTGCTCCATGAGCTTTATCATACCTCGTCGTAAAACTATGTATAGTTCCTGCCTCCAATACATAGCTTGCCAGACTATTCCACTTCCTAGCTACTCTATGACTGAAGAAATACTTCCTAACATCCCTTTGACTCATCTGAGTCTTCAGTTTCCAATTGTGACCCCTTGTTTCTCTCTCCCATCTCTGGAACATCCTGTCTCTGTCCACCTTGTCTATTCCACGCAGTATTTTGTATGTTGTTATCATGTCTCCCCTGACCCTCTTGTCCTCCAGTGTTGTCCCTTAACCTTTCTTCATAGGACATTCCCCTTAGCTCTGGAACTAGCCTTGTTGCAAACCTTTGCACTTTCCCTAATTTCTTGACGTGTTTGACCAGGAGTGGGTTCCAAACTAGTGCTGCGTACTCCAGTATGGGCCTGACGTACACAGTGTATAAAGTCTTGAACGATTCTTTACTGAGGTACCGGAACGTTATTCTTAGGTTTGCCAAGCGCCCGTATGCCGCAGCAGTTATCTGGTTAATGTGTGTTTCTGGCGATGTACACGTTATTATACTCACTCCTAGGTCTTTCGCCTTGAGTGAGGTTTGCAGCCTTTGGCCACCTAGCCTATACTCTGTCTGCAGTCTTCTTTGCCCTGCTCCGATCTTCATGACTTTGCATTTGGCTGGGTTAAATTCTAGGAGCCAGTTTCTGGACCACGTGTCCAGCCTGTCCAGGTCTCTTTGAAGACCTGTCTGGTCCACGTCTGATTTAATTCTCCTCATTAACTTCACGTCATCTACAAACAGGGACACTTCTGAGTCTATCCCTTCCGTCATGTCGTTCACATATACCAAGAATAGCACTGGTCCCAGGACTGACCCCTGTGGGACCCCGCTCGTCACTGGCGCCCACTGTGATACCTCATCACGGACCATGACTCGCTGTTGCCTCCCTGTTAGGTATTCTCTGATCCATTGCGGTGCCCTTCCTGTTATACGTGCCTGTTCCTCTAGCTTCTGTACTAATCTCTTGTGAGGAACTGTGTCGAAGGCCTTCTTGCAGTCGAAGAAAATGCAGTCAACCCACCCCTCCCTCTCATTTCTTACTTCAGTTACCTTGTCGTAAAACTCTAGTTGGTTTGTGATAGAGGAATTGCCTTCCATGTATTCGTGCTGGCTGTCGTTTATAATCTTGTTCAGCCCCAGGTGCTCCACCACTCTCCTCCTTACAATCTTTACCAAGACTTTGCATACTATACATGTCAGTGACACTGGTCTATAATTTAGTGCTTCATTTCTGTCTCCCTTCTTAAAGATGGGGACTACATTTGCCTTCTTCCATACTTCAGGTAGTTGCCCAGTTTCAAGGGAAGTGTTGAAGATTTTGGTTAGTGACACACGTCGTGTCCCTGCTCCCTCTCTAAGGACCTACGGAGAGATGTCCGGTCCAACCGCCTTTGAGGTATCAAGGTCACTTAGGAGCTTCTCCACCTCCTCCTCAGTTATGTGTAATTCATCCAACACTTGTTGGTATATCCCTTGTTGCTGTATGCCACTGTTTTGTCTCCCCGTTGTCCCTTCAGCCTCCACTGTAAATACTTCCTGAAATCTCATGTTGAGTTCCTTACATACTTCCTGGTCGTTTCTTGTGAGCACCCCACATTCTTCTCTCAGCCTGATTACCTGGTCCTTGACTGTTGTCTTCCTCCTGATGTGGCTGTAGTTTCGTGAGAGACTTGACTTTCGATGCTATGTCATTTTCATACTGCAGCTGCGCCTCTGTGTGTGTGTGTGTGTGTGTGTGTGCGCTCACCTAATTGTACTCACCTAATTGTGGTTGCAGGGGTCGAGACTCAGCTCCTGGCCCCGCCTCTTCACTGATCCCTACTAGGTCCTCTCTCTCTCTGCTTCCTGAGCTGTATCATACCTCTTCTTAAAACTATGTATGGTTCCTGCCTCCACTACTTCACTTGCTAGGCTATTCCACTTGCTGACAACTCTATGACTGAAGAAAAACTTCCTAACGTCCCTGTGACTCGTCTGAGTCTTCAGCTTCCAGTTGTGACCCCTTGTCCCTGTGTCCCCTCTCTAGAACATTCCTATCTCTGTCCACCTTGTCTATTCCCCGCAGTATCTTGTATGTCGTTATCATGTTTCCCCTGACCCTTCTGTCCTCCAGTGTCGTCAGTCTGATTTCCCTCAACCTTTCCTCGTACGACATTCTCCTGAGCTCTGGGACTAGCCTTGTTGCAAACCTTTGTACTTTCTCTAACTTCTTGACGTGCTTGACCAGGTGTGGGTTCCAGACTGGTGCTGCATACTCCAGTATGGGCCTAACATACACAGTGTACAGTGTCTTGAACGATTCCTTATTAAGGTATCGGAACGCTATTCTCAGGTTTGCCAGGCGCCCGTATGCTGCAGCAGTTAGTTGGTTGATGTGTGCCTCCGGTGATCTGCTCGGTGTTATGGTCACCCCAAGGTCTTCCTCCCTGAGTGAGGTCTGTAGTCTTTGTCCACCTAGCCTATTCTCCGTCTGCGGTCTTCTTTGCCCGTCCCCAATCTTCATGACTTTGCATTTGGCTGGATTGAATTCGAGAAGCCAGTTACTGGAGCACATGTCCAGCCTGTCCAGGTCTCATTGCAGTCCTGCCTCATCCTCATCCGATTTAATTCTTCTCATCAACTTCACATCATCTGCGAACAGGGACACTTCAGAGTCTATTCCTTCCATCATGTCGTTCACATATATCAAAAATAGCACTGGTCCTAGAATTGACCCCTGTGGGACCCCGCTCGTCACAGGCGCCCACTGTGATACCTCTTCATGTACCATGACTCGTTGCTGCCTCCCTGTCAGGTATTCCCTGATCCATTGCAGTGCCCTCCCTGTTATATGCGTCTGATCCTCCAGCTTCTGCACTAATCTCTTGTGGGGAACTGTGTCTAAGGCCTTCCTGCAGTCTAGGAAAACGCAATCTACCCACCCCTCTCTCTCGTGTCTTACTTCTGTTACCTTGTCATAAAACTCCAGGAGGTTTGTGATACACGATTTGCCTTCCATGAGCCCATGCTGGTTTTCATTTATAATCTTGTTCCTTTCCAGGTGTTCGACCACTCTCCCCCTGATAATCTTCTCCATGACTTTGCACACAATACATGTCAGAGACACAGGTCTGTAGTTTAGCGCCTCGTTTCTGTTTCCTTTCTTAAATATGGGGACTACATTAGCTGTCTTCCATTTCTCAGGTAGTTGCCCAGTTTCAAGGGATGTGTTGAAGATTGTGGTTAGAGGCACACACAGCATCTCTGCTCCTTCTCTAAGGACCCATAGGGAGATGTTTTCCGGTCCCATCGCCTTTGAGGTGTCAAGGTCACTTAGGAGCTTCTTCACCTCCTCCTCGGTTGTTCGTATGTCATCCAACACTTGTTGGTATATTCCCTCTTGATGTTCCCTTCTGTGCAGTCTTCACACAGCCCTTCCTGTCTCTACTGTAAAAACTTCCTTAAATCTCCTGTTCAGCTCCTCATATACCTCCTGATCATTTCTTGTGAGTTCTCCACCTTCTCTCCTTAATCTGATCACCTGGTCTTTGACTGTTGTCTTCCTCCTGATGTGGCTATACAACAGTTTCGGGTCAGTCTTGATTCTCGATGCTATGTCATTTTCATACTGTCGCTGGGCCTCCCTCCTTACCTGTGCATACTCATTCCTGGCTCTGCGACTGATCTCCCTATTTTCGTGTGTTCTCTGCCTTCTGTACTTTTTTCAATTCTCTATTACACTTTGTTTTTGCCTCCTTACACAGTCGGGTAAACCAGGGGCTCGTTCTGGTCTTCCCGTTGTTACTGTTGCCCTTGGGAATAAACCTTTCCACTGCCTCCTTGCATTTTGTTGTTACATATTCCATCATTTCATTTACTGGCTTTCCTGCCAGTTCTCTGTCCCACTGGACCTCCCGCAGGAAGTTCTTCAACCCTATGTAGTCCCCTCTTTTATAGTCAGGCTTTTCCCATTCAACTCCTGTTATTCTCTCTACTTGCAGCTCTATGTATTCAAAGCACAGAACCACGTGGTCGCTAGCTCCTAGGGGACTCTCATACTTGATGTCCTCAATGTCTGAGCTGCCCAGGGTGAACACAAGGTCCAGTCTTGCTGGTTCATCCTCCCCTCTCACTCTGGTAGTGTCCTTAACATGTTGGTGCATGAGGTTTTTCAGCACCACGTCCAACATCCTCGCTCTCCATGTTTCGGGACCCCCATGTTGCTCCAGGTTTTCCCAGTCAATCTCCCTGTGGTTGAAGTCCCCCATAACCAGCAACTTTGCTCTGCTGGAGTGAGCTCTTCTTGCCACCTCAGCAAGTGTGTCCACCATTGCTCTGTTGCTCTCTTCATATTCCTCTCTTGGCCTCCTGCAGTTCTGTTGTGGATTATACATCACTGCAATGACCACTCAGTGTTCCCCAGATTGAAGTGTACCTACTATGTAGTCTCTTTCTCCTGTCTCATCTATGCCTTACATTTTCTCTAATTTCCATCTGTTTTTTACGAGCAGAGCAACCCCACCACCCCCTCTGCCCCTTCTATCTTTCCTCATGATCTGGTATCCTGGTGGGAAGATTGCATCTGTTATTGTCTCCGTGAGTTTTGTTTCTGTAACTGCTATGATTTCTGGGGACTTCTCATTGATTCTTTCTTGCTATTCCTCATGTTTATTCGTTGAGTGATGTTTGTAGTCTCTGGCCTCCTAGACTGTACTCCGTCTGCGGTCTTCTTTGCCCTTCCCCAACCCTTATGACTTTGCACTTGGTGGGATTGAACTCCAGGAGCCAGTTGCTGGACCAGGTCTGCAGCCTGTCCAGATCCCTTTGTAGTTCTGCCTGGTCTTCGATCGAATGAACTCTTCTCATCAACTTCATGTCATCTGCAAACAGGGACACCTCAGAGTTTATTCCTTCCGTCATGTCGTTCACAAATACCAGAAACAGCACTGGTCCTAGGACTGACCCCTGTGGGACCCCGCTGGTCACAGGTGCCCAATCTGACACCTCGCCACGTACCATTACTCGCTGCTGTCTTCCTGAAAAGTATTCCCTGATCCATTGCAGTGCCTTCCCTGTTATCCCTGCTTGGTCCTCCAGTTTTTGCACTAATCTCTTGTGTGGTACTGTGTCAAAAGCCTTCTTGCAGTCCAAGAAAATGCAATCCACCCACCCCTCTCTCTCTTGTCTTACTGCTGTCACCATGTCATAGATCTTCAGTAGGTTTGTGACACAGGATTTCCCATCTCTGAAACCATGTTGGCTGCTGGTGATGAGATCATTCCTTTCTAGATGTTCCACCATTCTTCTCTTGACAATCTTTTCCATGATTTTGCATGCTGTACATGTCAGTGACACTGGTCTGTAGTTTAGTGCTTCATGTCTGTCTCCTTTTTTAAAGATTGGGACCACATTTGCTGTCTTCCATGCCTCAGGCAATCTCCCTGTTTCGATAGATGTATTGAATATTGTTGTTAGGGGTACACATAGCGCCTCTGCTCCCTCTCTCAGGACCCATGGAGAGATGTTATCTGGCCTCATTGCCTTTGAGGTATCTAGCTCACTCAGAAGCCTCTTCACTTCTTCCTCGGTTGTGTGTACTGTGTCCAGCACATGGTGGTGTACCCCACCTCTCCGTCCTTCTGGAGCCCCTTCTGTCTCCTCTGTGAACACTTCTTTGAATCTCTTGTTGAGTTCCTCACATACTTCACGGTCATTTCTTGTTGTCTCTCCTCCTTCCTTCCTTAGCCTGATTACCGGGTTCTTAACGATTGTTTTCTTCCTGATGTGTCTGTATAACAGCTTCGGGTCAGATTTGGCTTTTGCTGCTATGTCATTTTCATATTGACGTTGGGCCTCCCTTCTTATCTGTGCATATTCGTTTCTGTCTCTACGACTGCTCTCCTTATTCTCCTGGGTCCTTTGCCTTCTATATTTCTTCCATTCCCTAGCACACTTGGTTTTTGCCTCCTTGCATCTTTGGGTGAACCATGGGCTCATCCTGGCTTTTTCATTATTCCTGTTACCCTTGGGTACAAACCTCTCCTCAGCCTCCTTGCACATTGTTGCTACATATTCCATCATCTCATTAAGTGGCTTCCCTGCCAGTTCTCTGTCCCACTGAACCTCATTCAGTAAGTTCCTCATTCCTATGTAGTCCCCTTTCCTGTAGTTTGGTTTCATTTGTCCTTGCCTTCCTGCTTCCCCCTCCACTTGTAGCTCTACTGTGTATTCGAAGCTCAAAACCACATGATCGCTGGCCCCAAGGGGTCTTTCATATGTGATGTCCTCAATATCTGCACTACTCAAGGTGAATACTAAGTCCAGTCTTGCTGGTTCATCCTCTCCTATCTCTCTTGTAGTGTCCCTTACGTGTTGGTACATGAAGTTTTCCAGTACCACCTCCATCATCTTAGCCCTCCATGTATCTTGGCCCCCATGTGGCTCCAAGTTCTCCCATTCGATCTCCTTGTGGTTAAAGTCGCCCATGATCAGGAGCTTTGCCCTGCATGCATGAGCTCTTCTGGCCACTGCAGCCAGTGTATCAACCATTGCTCTATTGCTCTCGTCATACTCTTGCCTTCGCCTCCTGCTGTTCTGTTGTGGGTTATACATCACTAGAATTACCACCTTGGGACCACCAGAGTGAAGCGTTCCCAGCAATTCCACTCCTCCACCCCCCCCTGTTCCTTCTGTCTTTTCTCAGGATCTGGTATCCCGCTGGAAAGATGGCATCTGTTATCATACCTGTAATCTTGGTTTCTGTGATCGCTATGATGTCTGGTGATGCCTCTTTGACTCTTTTGTGCCACTCCTCACACTTGTTTGTTATTCCATCAGCGTTTGTGTACCATACCTTCAGTTTCCTTTCCAACACTGTGGTTTGGGGGCCCTGTGGGGGTGGGAGACCTGGTAGCATACTGTGGGATTCTATGGTTGGGGGTTGGGTGGAAGCTGTGGGTATGGATTGTATTGTGTGTTGGGATGGTGTAATAGGTTGTGGGGTTCTGAGGATAGTTGTGTGTGTGCTTGCCCTTGCTGCTCTGTTCTGCTCTGAGTGACCTCTGCTGGTTCCATCCTTGTCTCCTTTCCTAGCTCCTTTCGCTTTTTTGTCCTCTCCCTCAGCTGCTTTCTCTCTGTTTGTGTTCTTTCTCTGTCTAGGAACACCTTCTTGTACTCTTCCGAACTTTTCAACCGTGGTTTCTCTTGGAGGATCCTGTTCCGCACTGTTTCTGTCCTGAGAATCAGCTTGATTGGTCGGTTTCTCCCCTTCAAGTACCCCCCTATTCTCTGAAAATTTACAATCTCATCTATGTCTTCTCCCTCTATTTCCGTGATGATTCTCTCAATCTCCTTTCTTTCTTCCTGCTGTCTTTCAGTGTGTGTCCTTTCCTCTCTCTCCCGAAGCCCATGGATAATCACTGATTTTGCCTTTCCTCCTCCCATTGCCTCTTCCTCTGTGACTGGTTCCTGTCTGTATGTGGTCATTTTCTCCCTTGATTTTTCCAGTGGCTCTTGGTAGCATGATTGTGCCTCAGCATTCGACCTATCTCCCTCTCCATCTGCACCCATCTGCTCTTCCCTTCCACTCCCTGGCCCTTCTTTGCAGGCTGATATGACCTTAGCATAATTCATATCTCCTTCCTTCCTGTTCAGCCTCTCATCATCGTATGGTGTGTCTTCTCTGGTCACTACCCCTGAGACTTGCTTCAGCCTGTTTACCTCAAATTCTAGGACCTTTACCCTGGCTACTGCAGTTTCGACTTGTGCCTCCCAATTCTTCGTCTCCTTCTCCAACCTCTTTTCCCATTTCACAGAGAGCTCTTTCTCCATTTTTTCAGAAAGCTCTCCTAATTTTCTCTCCCATTCTTGCTCTATCCTTTTCCACTGTTCCTCCATCCATTCCTCCCTACCAGTACCATTGTCATCTGATCTCTGATTCCTGCGAGTCCCAACCATTTTTATTTTAATGAAAGAGAGAGAGAAAGACAAAGAGAAAAAGAAAAAGGGGGAGAGAGTGAGAGATAGTGAGAGAGAGAAGGGGAGCCTAGAAGGAGGGGAAAAGAAGGGAAAAAGGGGGAGAAAGTGAGAGAGGGAAAAGGTAAGAGAGAGGGGGGAGTGATAAGGGAAGAGAGAGAGAAAAGAAGAGGAAGAGAGTAAGAGAGAAAGAGAGGAAGAGAGACAGGGAGAGGGAGAGAGAGAGAAAGAGAGAGAGGGAGAGGGAGAGAGAGAGGAAGAGAGAGAGAAAGAGTGAAAGGAAGAGAGAGAGAGAGGAAGAGAGAGAGGAAGAGAGAGAGGATGAGAGAGAGGATGAGAGAAAGTGGGAGAGAGAAAGAGAGAGACAGAGAGACTGCTACTGCTAAGTACAAAGCATGGCGAAGGTATAAGAGACATCCTACCACCTATAACAGGAACTTACACATGCAAGCCTGTAGGCATATGGGTGATGTTCAAAAGTGGGCCATTGCTAAATGGGAGGTGGACACTAAAAGAAAGTTAGCATCAGGTAGGGTAGGCTCCAAAACCTGGTGGTCCCTGGTCAAGGACAGACAAGGTTATCTGCCTGATGAACTTATTCCACCTCTAAATCGACAGGATGGGACCACCTCTACTAGTAGTCAAGAGAAGGCGGACCTCTTTGCTGAACACTTTGCTACCAAAATGCAAGTTCCTGATCCAGCAAGGGACCCTCCTTGGCTAGCTGCAAGAACTGTGTCAAAACTGTCAGTGGTGACAATAAGGCAGGAGGAGGTGCATTTCCTTCTTAAATCAGTTGACCAAGAAAAGGCTGTGGGCCCAGACAAGTTGAGCCCAAGATTGTTGAGAAGATGTGCAGACCAGCTAGCAGCACCTCTAACTCGCATCTTTCAGCACTGCCTAGTACAGTGTAAATGGCCCTCTCCATGGAAAGAGGCAAATGTAGTCCCTGTTCACAAAAAGAAGAGCAGAGCAGAAATCAGCAACTACAGACCAGTGTCACTCCTGTCAATCACTGGTAAGATCCTTGAGACAATAATCTCAAGACAAATGACAGATTTTTTTGACTACCACTCACTACTTTGTGATCGTCAATATGGCTTCAGGAAAGGTTACTCTGCTGCTGATCTGTTGTTAAACCTCTCCACTAAGTGGCACCAGTCACTGGATGAATCCAAAGTCAGCTGTGTGGTAGCACTGGACATTGCTGACGCTTTCGACCGGGTGTGGCACCAGGGCCTCTTAGCAAAACTTCAAGCACTGGGAATTGCAGGCTCTATGCTATGTCTCCTCAGTGATTACCTTCATGGTAGATCTCTAAGTGTAGTCCTCAATGGAACGGAATCAGCAAGGCATCCTATTGGGGCAAGCGTTCCACAAGGAAGTGTGCTGGGTCCACTGTTATGGAATGTCTACTTCAACGACCTTCTTCATCTCATCCCAGAATCACATGCATATGCAGACGACTGTACACTGACATTCACTTATCCAAGAGAAGAAATGCCAGCTGCTCTAAGCTACATCAATCACCAGCTGAGAGCTATATCAGCTTGGGGAAATAGATGGCAAGTAACATTTGCACCTGAGAAAACGCAAATGATGATCGTCTCTAGGCACCATGATGGTAATGCTGGTGCAGTAGTAAGGATGAATGGGACGATGTTGGCACCTGGAAAAGAAGTTGATATCCTTGGGGTGAAATTTGACTCCAAACTAACCATGAAGAACCATGTTGTAAATCTTGCAAACAAGGCAGCCAGGAAGCTTACAGCACTTCGCCGTATCTCGCATCTGCTTGACAGTAGGGGTTGCAAGATCCTGTACGAGGCACAAGTACGCTCACACCTTGAGTATGCTCCACTTTCTTGGTTTGCCTGCCCCCCTCTCATCTGCGACTGCTTGACAGAGTAGAGAACAGAGCAAGACGTCTCATCTCTCGCCTGGACCCATCCTGGATAGATCTGTCATTTCAGCAGAGCCTTCAACATAGGAGGGATGTGGGTGGCCTTACTGTTATGTACAAGGCCAATATTGTCAAAATACCACACTTGGATCCACTTCGAGGACAGCGTGAAACAAGCTTTTATGCCACAAGACGGGCAGAAAGCAGCAACTTCACTCTGGCTGTACCCTTCTCCAGAACATCACTCCATCTGAGATCATACATACCCAGGATGACTCGAGTATGGAACACATTCGTACAGCATAATGATGTCAACGAGATAACGTCAGTTGATCAAATGAAAATGCTGGCCCACAGATGGCTCCAACTTAATCCTGTTCCCTACTTGTATGTCTCATAACAATAAAAATGCTTTCAAATGAGCTGATGTAGGTAACAGCTCTTAGCTTGCCAATAAAGTTAGGAATCCTTAACCTGTAAATAGCTGTCAATAAAGCTAGGGATTCTTAACCTTGTCAAACCCTGTGTAGAAAAAAAAAAAAAAGAGAGAGAGAGAGAGAGAGAGAGAGAGGAAGAGAGAGGAGAGGAGAGGGAGAGAGATGGGGGGGGAAAGGAAGGGTTATAGGGTCACTTCACAGGAAGGTGTAAAATCCTGTATATATGTGTGTGTCTATATATGTGTGTGTGTGTGTCTGTATGTGTGTGTGTGTGTGTTTGTGTGTGTGTGTGTGTGTGTGTGTGTGTGTGTGTGTATGTGTGTGTGTGTATGTGTGTGTGTGTGTGTGTGTGTGTGTACTCACCTATTTGTACTCAACTATTTGTGGTTGCAGGGGTCGAGTCCTAGCTCCTGGCCCCGCCTCTTCACCGGTTGCTACTAGGCCCTCTCTCTCCCCGCTCCATGAGCTTTATCAAACCTCGTCTTAAAACTGTGTATGGTTCCTGCCTCCACTACGTCATTTTCTAGGTTATTCCACTGCCTTACAACTCTATGACTGAAGAAATACTTCCTACTATCTCTCTGACTCATTTGTGTCTTCAACTTCCAATTGTGGCCTCTTGTTTCTGTGTCCCCTCCCTGGAACATCCTGTCCTTGTCCACCTTGTCTATTCCACGCAGTATTTTATATGTCGTTATCATGTCTCCCCTGACCCTCCTGTCCTCCAGTGTCGTCAGGCCGATTTCCCTTAATCTTTCTTCATAGGACATTCCCCTTAGCTCTGGAACTAACCTTGTTGCAAACCTTTGTACTTTCTCTAGTTTCTTGACGTGCTTTATCAAGTGCGGGTTCCAAACAGGTGCTGCACACTCCAGTATGGGCCTGACATACACGGTGTACAGTGTCTTGAATGTGTGTGTGTGTGTGTGTGTGTGTGTGTGTGTGTGTGTGTGTGTGTGTGTGTGTGTGTGTGTGTGTGTGTGTACTACAGCTATTCAAGTGCCTAACAACAGTGCTGTTCTCACCAAGTGTGCCGAATAGGCACATATGTATTGTATATGTACCCGATCTCTTGGTTCCCACTGTACTCTTATGCG
>NC_091356.1:19950996-19960996 GCF_038502225.1 Cherax quadricarinatus | reverse complement strand
GAACTGGCAGGGAAGCCAGTTAATGAGATGATGGAATATGTAGCAACAAAATGCAAGGAGGCTGAGGAGAGGTTTGTACCCAAGGGTAACAGGAGTAATGTAAAAGCCAGGATGAGCCCATGGTTTACCCAAAGGTGCAGGGAGGCAAAAACCAAGTGTGCTAGGGAATGGAAGAAATATAGAAGGCAAAGGACCCAGGAGAATAAGGAGAACAGTCGTAGAGCCAGAAACGAATATGCACAGATAAGAAGGGAGGCCCAAAGACAATATGAAAATGACATAGCAGCGAAAGCCAAATCTGACCCGAAACTGTTGTACAGCCACATCAGGAGGAAAACAACAGTCAAGGAACAGGTAATCAGGCTAAGGAAGGAAGGAGGAGAGACAACAGGAAATGACCGTGAAGTATGTGAAGAACTCAACAAGAGATTCAAAGAAGTGTTCACAGAGGATACAGAAGGGACTCCAGAAAGACGGAGAGGTGGGGCACACCACCAAGTGCTGGACACAGTGCACACAACCGAGGAAGAAGTGAAGAGGCTTCTGAGTGAGCTAGATACCTCAAAGGCAATGGGGCCAGATAACATCTCCCCATGGGTATTGAGAGAGGGAGCAGAGGCGCTATGTGTACCCCTAACAACAATATTCAATTCATCTATCGAAACAGGGAGATTGCCTGAGGCATGGAAGACAGCAAATGTAGTCCCAATCTTTAAAAAAGGAGACAGACATGAAGCATTAAACTACAGACCAGTGTCACTGACATGTATAGTATGCAAAATCATGGAGAAGATTATCAGGAGAAGAGTGGTGGAACACCTAGAAAGGAATGATCTCATCAACAGCAGCCAGCATGGTTTCAGGGACGGGAAATCCTGTGTCACAAACCTACTGGAGTTCTATGACATGGTGACAGCAGTAAGACAAGAGAGAGAGGGGTGGGTGGATTGCATTTTCTTGGACTGCAAGAAGGCGTTTGACACAGTTCCACACAAGAGATTGGTGCAAAAACTGGAGGACCAAGCAGGGATAACAGGGAAGGCACTACAATGGATCAGGGAATACTTGTCAGGAAGACAGCAGCGAGTCATGGTACGTGGCGAGGTGTCAGAGTGGGCACCTGTGACCAGCGGGGTCCCGCAGGGGTCAGTCCTAGGACCAGTGCTGTTTCTGGTATTTGTGAACGACATGACGGAAGGAATAGACTCTGAGGTGTCCCTGTTTGCAGATGACGTGAAGTTGATGAGAAGAATACACTCGATCGAAGACCAGGCAGAACTACAAAGGGATCTGGACAGGCTGCAGACCTGGTCCAGCAATTGGCTCCTGGAGTTCAATCCCACCAAGTGCAAAGTCATGAAGATTGGGGAAGGGCAAAGAAGGCCACAGACGGAGTACAGTCTAGGGGGTCAGAGACTACAAACCTCACTCAAGGAAAAAGATCTTGGGGTGAGTATAACACCAGGCACATCTCCTGAAGCGCACATCAACCAAATAACTGCTGCAGCATATGGGCGCCTAGCAAACCTCAGAACAGCATTCCGACATCTTAATAAGGAATCGTTCAGGACCCTGTACACCGTATACGTTAGGCCCATATTGGAGTATGCGGCACCAGTTTGGAACCCACGCCTAGCCAAGCACGTAAAGAAACTAGAGAAAGTGCAAAGGTTTGCAACAAGACTAGTCCCAGAGCTAAGAGGTATGTCCTACGAGGAGAGGTTAAGGGAAATCAACCTGACGACACTGGAGGACAGGAGAGATAGGGGGGACATGATAACGACATACAAAATACTGAGAGGAATTGACAAGGTGGACAAAGACAGGATGTTCCAGAGATTGGACACAGTAACAAGGGGACACAGTTGGAAGCTGAAGACACAGATGAATCACAGGGATGTTAGGAAGTATTTCTTCAGCCACAGAGTAGTCAGTAAGTGGAATAGTTTGGGAAGCGATGTAGTGGAGGCAGGATCCATACATAGCTTTAAGCAGAGGTATGATAAAGCTCACGGCTCAGGGAGAGTGACCTAGTAGCGATCAGTGAAGAGGCGGGGCCAGGAGCTCGGACTCGACCCCCGCAACCTCAACTAGGTGAGTACAACTAGGTGAGTAGGTGAGTACACACACACACACACACACACACCCACACACACAGGGACCAGCAGGTAGGACTCGACCCCGGCAACCTCAACTAGGTGAGTACGCATGGTGGACAGAGAAAAGATGTTTCAGATATGGGACACAGAAACAAGGGGTCACTCTTGGAAGTTTAAGACTCATATGAGTCACTGGGAAGCATTTCTTCAGTCATAGAGTGGTCAGGAAGTGGAACAGTCTGGCGAGTGATGTAGTGGAGGCAGGAACCATACATAGTTTTAAGGCGAGGTACGATAAAGCTCGTGGAGCAGGGATAGAGAGGACCTAATAGCGTTCAGTGACGTGGCGGGGCCAGGAGTCTCGACCCCTGCAACTGCAATTAGGTGAGCACAATTAGGTGAGTCCACACACACACATATATGATATATATATATATATATATATATATATATATATATATATATATATATATATATATATATATATATATGCAAAACAACCACTCTGAAAGAATAGAGAAATTCCAAGCGCTTTCGTGACTACTCACATTATCAAGGAACTATGAAAGTGAAGCATCCAAGGAAGCTATATAAGGGGTCGGCCAGCACCTCACTATCAGATCCCACAACGGTTAAACACGTGACGCGCGGCGAGCCAACTTGGATAGGTCCTTTGCAAATCTCACCCCCAAGCTAATATTAAAGTTGTATTCAAAAATCTTGATACAGTAAAAAAAACTTTCGATAAAGAATTCCCCCCAAAATGCTAATGGATGTGTCTATATGATTTCTTGTAAAATTTGCGATAAAGTTTATTATGGTTAAATTGGTAAAAATCTCGAGCGAAGATTAAAGCAACATGAATATAGCATTAGAACTGGACAAGATTCAATGCTCTATTTATTCATGTAAGAGATTTTAACCATCCAATTGATTTTCAAAGAGTTGAGAAAGTAGTATCAAGCAAGTCCATGGTCGACAGGAATATAATTGAATCAAGTTTCATAAAAAGCAGTTTTGACAATAATATGAATATTTCCTTTGGTTTATATAAATTAGATCCATTTATAATTAATAGAATTTGGGAAGAATTTAATAATACATTGGACAAATAATAATTTTTTAAATTTCTTTTTTCTTGGGTAGAATAGTTTGTTAGTGGGTTGTGTGAAGGACCTGTCTAGTTCGGCCGGCGGGCCTGCTGTCTCGCGTCAGGTGTTGTGGGATCTGATAGTGAGGTGTGGGCTACCCCTTTATAGACTCTCCTTTGATGCTTTACTTTCATTGTTCCTTGATAATGTGAGTAGTCACGAAAGCGCTTGGAATTTCTCTATTCTTTCACAGTGGTTGTTTTGCAGAAACATGTAACTGTTTTGCATAATGGTAGGATTACTGTTTACTTTTTCTGTCTCATAAACACGCTAGATAACAGGGATATCTTGCTACTCCTACTTACACTTTGGTCACACTTCACAGACACGCACATGCATATATATATATATATATATATATATATATATATATATATATATATATATATATATATATATATATACATACATCTAGGTTTTTCTCCTTTTTCTAAATAGCTCTTGTTCTTCTTTATTTCTTCTATTGTCCATGGGGAAGTGGAAAAGAATCTTTCCTCCGTAAGCCATGCGTGTCGTATGAGGCGACTAAAATGCCGGGAGCAATGGGCTACTAACCCCTTCTCCTGTAGACATTTACTAAAAAAGAGAAGAAGAAAAACTTTATAAAACTGGGATGCTTAAATGTGCGTGGATGTAGTGCGGATGACAAGAAACAGATGATTGCTGATGTTATAAATGAAAAGAAGTTGGATGTCCTGGCCCTAAGCGAAACAAAGCTGAAGGGGGTAGGGGAGTTTCAGTGGGGGGAAATAAATGGGATTAAATCTGGAGTATCTGAGAGAGTTAGAGCAAAGGAAGGGGTAGCAGTAATGTTGAATGATCAGTTATGGAAGGAGAAAAGAGAATATGAATGTGTAAATTCAAGAATTATGTGGATTAAAGTAAAGGTTGGATGCGAGAAGTGGGTCATAATAAGCGTTTATGCACCTGGAGAAGAGAGGAATGCAGAGGAGAGAGAGAGAGGTTTTGGGAGATGCTAAGTGAATGTATAGGAGCCTTTGAACCAAGTGAGAGAGTAATTGTGGTAGGGGACCTGAATGCTAAAGTAGGAGAAACTTTTAGAGAGGGTGTGGTAGGTAAGTTTGGGGTGCCAGGTGTAAATGATAATGGGAGCCCTTTGATTGAACTTTGTATAGAAAGGGGTTTAGTTATAGGTAATACATATTTTAAGAAAAAGAGGATAAATAAGTATACAAGATATGATGTAGGGAGAAATGACAGTAGTTTGTAGGATTATGTATTGGTAGATAAAAGACTGTTGAGTAGACTTCAGGGAGTACATGTTTATAGAGGGGCCACAGATATATCAGATCACTTTCTAGTTGTAGCTACACTGAGAGTAAAAGGTAGATGGGATACAAGGAGAATAGAAGTATCAGGGAACAGAGAGGTGAAGGTTTATAAACTAAAAGAGGAGGCAGTTAGGGTAAGATATAAACAGCTATTGGAGGATAGATGGGCTAATGAGAGCATAGGCAATGGGGTCGAAGAGGTATGGGGTAGGTTTAAAAATGTAGTGTTAGAGTGTTCAGCAGAAGTTTGTGGTTACAGGAAAGTGGGTGCGGGAGGGAAGAGGAGCGATTGGTGGAATAATGATGTAAAGAGAGTAGTAAGGGAGAAAAAGTTAGCATATGAGAAGTTTTTACAAAATAGAAGTGATGCAAGGAGGGAAGAGTATATGGAGAAAAAAGAGAGAGGTTAAGAGAGTGGTGAAGCAATGTAAAAAGAGAGCAAATGAGAGAGTGGGTGAGATGTTATCAACAAATTTTGTTGAAAATAAGAAAAAGTTTTGGAGTGAGATTAACAAGTTAAGAAAGACTAGAGAACAAATGGATTTGTCAGTTAAAAATAGGAGAGGAGAGTTATTAAATGGAGAGTTAGAGGTATTGGGAAGATGGAGGGAATATTTTGAGGAATTGTTAAATGTTGATGAAGATAGGGAAGCTGTGATTTCGTGTATAGGACAAGGACGAATAACATCTTGTAGGAGTGAGGAAGAGCCAGTTGTGAGTGTGGGGGAAGTTCGTGAGGCAGTAGGTAAAATGAAAGGGGGTAAGGCAGCCGGGATTGATGGGATAAAGATAGAAATGTTAAAGTAGGTGGGGATATAGTTTTGGAGTGGTTGGTGAAATTATTTAATAAATGTATGGAAGAGGGTAAGGTACCTAGGGATTGGCAGAGAGCATGCATAGTTCCTTTGTATAAAGGCAAAGGGGATAAAAGAGAGTGCAAAAATTATAAAGGGATAAGTCTGCTGAGTATACCTAGTAAAGTGTATGGTAGAGTAATTATTGAAAGAATTAAGAGTAAGACGGAGAATAGGATAGCAGATGAACAAGGAGGCTTTAGGAAAGGTTGGGGGTGTGTGGACCAGGTGTTTACAATGAAACATATAAGTGAACAGTATTTAGATAAGGCTAAAGAGGTCTTTGTGGCATTTATGAATTTGGAAAAGGCGTATGACAGGGTGGATAGGGAGGCAATGTGGCAGATGTTGCAAGTGTATGGTGTAGGAGGTAGGTTACTGAAAGCAGTGAAGAGTTTTTACGAGGATAGTGAGGCTCAAGTTAGAATATGTAGGAAAGAGGGAAAATTTTTCCCAGTAAAAGTAGGCCTTAGACAAGGAAGTGTGATGTCACCGTGGTTGTTTAATATATTTATAGATGGTGTTGTAAGACAAGTAAATGCGAGGGTCATGGCAAGAGGCGTGGAGTTAAAAGATAAAGAATCACACACAAAGTGGGAGTTGTCACAGCTGCTCTTTGCTGATGACACTGTGCTCTTGGGAGATTCTGAAGAGAAGTTGCAGAGATTGGTGGATGAATTTGGTAGGGTGTGCAAAAGAAGAAAATTAAAGGTGAATACAGGAAAGAGTAAGGTTATGAGGATAACAAAAAGATTAGGTGAAGAAAGATTGAATATCAGATTGGAGGGAGAGAGTATGGAGGAGGTGAATGTATTCAGATATTTGGGAGTGGACGTGTCAGCGGATGGGTCTATGAAAGATGAGGTGAATCATAGAATTGATGAGGGGAAAAGAGTGAGTGGTGCACTTAGGAGTCTGTGGAGACAAAGAACTTTGTCCTTGGAGGCAAAGAGGGGAATGTATGAGAGTATAGTTTTACCAACGCTCTTATATGGGTGTGAAGCATGGGTGATGAATGTTGCAGCGAGGAGAAGGCTGGAGGCAGTAGAGATGTCATGTCTGAGGGCAATGTGTGGTGTGAATATAATGCAGAGAATTCGTAGTTTGGTAGTTAGGAGGAGGTGCGGGATTACCAAAACTGTTGTCCAGAGGGCTGAGGAAGGGTTGTTGAGGTGGTTCGGACATGTAGAGAGAATGGAGCGAAACAGAATGACTTCAAGAGTGCATCAGTCTGTAGTGGAAGGAAGGCGGGGTAGGGGTCGGCCTAGGAAAGGTTGGAGAGAGGGGGTAAAGGAGGTTTTGTGTGCGAGTGGCTTGGACTTCCAGCAGGCATGCGTAAGCGTGTTTGATAGGAGTGAATGGAGACAAATGGTTTTTAATACATGACGTGCTGTTGGAGTGTGAGCAAAATAACATTTATGATGGGGTTCAGGGAAACCGGCAGGCCGGACTTGAGTCCTGGAGATGGGAAGTACAGTGCCTGCACTCTGAAGGAGAGGTGTTAATGTTGCAGTTTAAAAACTGTAGTGTAAAGCACCCTTCTGGCAAGACAGTGATGGAGTGAATGATGGGCCACCCTGCCTTGGTGGGAATCGGCCAGTGTGATAATAAAATAATATATATATATATATATATATATATATATATATATATATATATATATATATATATATATATATATATATATATATATATATGCAATAAGATCACAGTAAACAAGTGATTTTAGAATATGCAAAACAACCAGTGTGGAAGAACAAAGAAATTCCAAGCGCTTTCGTGTCTATTCACATTATCAAGGAACATATATATATATATATATATATATATATATATATATATATATATATATATATATATATATATATATATATATATTTGTCGTGCCGAATAGGCAGAACTTACGATCTTGGCTTAAACAGCAACGCTCATCTTGCCATATAGGACAATCGACAATTTGTGTATGCAATAATTTCGCCAAAATCACTCGGAACCTAACGAAAAAGAATATATTTCACTGTGTTTGTTTAGTATTAAATTATTGTAAACAAATCTAAGATATATTTAGTTGATACACAAATAACCCGCACATAAAAGAGAGAAGCTTACGACGACGTTTCGGTCCGACTTGGACCATTGACAAAGTCACACTAACAGAGGTGGAGCAGGACGGCTATATATAGGCAGGAAGAGGTGATGGTAGTAGTAGTAGTAGTAGTAGTAGTAGTAGTAGTAGTAGTAGTAGTAGTAGTAGTACAAGAATTGTATATAATACCGACAGGATGAAATGACACATGCACATGTCGGTATTATATACAATTCTTGTACTACTACTACTACTACTACTACCTCCACCTCTTCCTGCCTATATATAGCCGTCCTGCTCCACCTCTGTTAGTGTGACTTTGTCAATGGTCCAAGTCGGACCGAAACGTCGTCGTAAGCTTCTCTCTTTTATGTGCGGGTTATTTGTGTATCGTTCCAGTCACGGTATTGTGCCTTTTTGTTATTTATATTTAGTTGAGTTAGGCTAAAATAGATTACTCTTGTTATAATAAGGTTAGGTAAGTTTTCTAAGATTCTTTTGGTGCAAAATTATAAAAAAATTACATTAACATTAATGAAAAAAATATATTTTTAAACGTATAAGACAAAATTTCAGAAAGGACATAATCTTAAATGAGTTCTTGCTAATTGACCAGTTTTACATATTCGGCAAGACATTATATATATATATATATATATATATATATATATATATATATATATATATATATATATATATATATATATATATTTATTTATTTATTTTATTAATATCACACTGGCCGATTCCCACCAAGGCAGGGTGGCCCGAAAAAGAAACACTTTCACCATCATTCACTCCATCACTGACTTGCCAGAAGGGTGCTTTACACTACAGTCTTTTTCTGTCTCATAAACACGCTAGATAACAGGGATATCTTGCTACTCCAACTTACACTTTGGTTACACTTCACAGACATGCACATGCATATATACATTCATACATCTAGGTTTTTCTCCTTTTCCTACATAGCTCTTGTTCTTCTTTATTTCTTCTATTGTCCATGGGGAAGTGGGAAAGAATCTTTCCTCCGTAAGCCATGCGTGTCGTATGAGGCGACTAAAATGCCGGGAGCAATGGGCTACTAACCCCTTCTCCTGTAGACATTTACTAAAAAAGAGAAGAAGAAAAACTATATATATATATATATATATATATATATATATATATATATATATATATATATATATATATATATATATATATATATATATATATATATATATATATATATATATATATATATATATATATATATATATATATATATATATATATATATATATATATATATATATATATATATATATATATATATATATATATATATATATGTCGTGCCGAATAGGCAGAACTTGCGATCTTGGCTTAAATATCAACGCTCATCTTGCCATATAGGACAAGTGAAAATTTGTGTATGCAATAATGTCGACAAAATCATTTTGAACCTAACGAAAAAAATATATTTCACTGTGTTTGTTTAGTATTAAATTATTGTAAACAAATCTAAAATATATTTGGTTGGGTTAGACTAAAATAAATTGTTCTTGTTATAATAAGGTTAGGTAAGTTTTCTAAGATTCATTTGGTGCAAAATTATAAATTTTTACGTTAACATTAATGAAAAAAATATATCTTTAAAAATATAAAGGAAAATTTCAGAAAGAACTTAATTTTAAATGAGTTCTTGCTAATTGACCAGTTTTACATATTCGGCACGACATATATATATATATATATATATATATATATATATATATATATATATATATATATTATGTATATATATATATATATATATATATATATACATATATATATATATATATACATATATATACATATGTATATATATATGTATATATATGTATATATATATATATATATATATATATACATATATATATATATATATATACATATATATAGATATATATATATATATATATATATATATATATATATATATATATATATATATATATTTAAATATATATATATATATATATATATATATATATATATATATTTAAATAATTTATATATATATATATATATATATATATATATATATATATATATATATATATACATATATATATATATATATATATATATATATATATATATATATATATATATATATATATATATTTTTTTTTTTTTTTCAACAAGTCGGCCGTCTCCCACCGAGGCAGGGTGACCCAAAAAAGAAAGAAAATCCCCAAAAAGAAAATACTTTCATCATCATTCAACACTTTCACCACACTCGCACATTATCACTGTTTTTGCAGAGGTGCTCAGAATACAACAGTCTAGAAGCATACATATATAAAGATACACAACATATTCCTCCAAACTGCCAATATCCCAAACCCCTCCTTTAAAGTGCACGCATTGTACTTCCCATTTCCAGGACTCAAGTCCGATTATGTGAAAATAACCGGTTTCCCTGAATCCCTTCACTAAATATTACCCTGCTCACACTCCAACAGATCGTCAGGTCCCAAGTACCATT